>NC_090776.1:1343163-1348163 GCF_040054535.1 Antennarius striatus | reverse complement strand
AGGACACACTAAGGGGAACACACGAAGGAGGACACTAAGGAGGACACGAAGGAGGACACTAAGGAGAACACTAAGGAGGACACACTAAGGAGGACACTAAGGAGGACAGACTAAGGAGAACACTAAGGAGGACACACTAAGGAGGACACACTAAGGAGAACACTAAGGAGGACACTAAGGAGAACACTAAGGAGGACACACTAAGGAGGACACTAAGGAGGACACTAAGGAGGACACACTAAGGAGGACACTAAGGAGGACACACTAAGGAGGACACTAAGGAGGACACACTAAGGAGGACACTAAGGAGGACACTAAGGAGGACACACTAAGGAGGACACTAAGGAGGACACACTAAGGAGGACACACTAAGGAGGACACACTAAGGAGACCATACTAAGGAGGACACACTAAGGAGGACACACTAAGGAGGACACACTAAGGAGGACACTAAGGAGGACACACTAAGGAGGACACTAAGGAGGACACACTAAGGAGGACACACTAAGGAGAACACACTAAGGAGGACACACTAAGGAGAACACACTAAGGAGGATACTAAGGAGGACACACTAAGGAGGACACTAAGGAGGACACACTAAGGAGGACACTAAGGAGGACACACTAAGGAGGACACTAAGGAGGACACACTAAGGAGGACACTAAGGAGGACACGCTAAGGAGGACACACTAAGGAGAACACACTAAGGAGGACACACTAAGGAGGACACTAAGGAGGACACACTAAGGAGGACACACTAAGGAGGACACACTAAGGAGGACACTAAGGAGGACACACTAAGGAGGACACTAAGGAGGACACTAAGGAGAACACTAAGGAGGACACACTAAGGAGAACATACTAAGGAGGACACACTAAGGAGAACATACTAAGGAAAACACACTAAGGAGAACATACTAAGGAGGACACACTAAGTAGGACATACTAAGGAGGACACTAAGGAGAACACTAACGAGGACACACTAAGGAGAACATACTAAGGAGGACACACTAAGGAGAACATACTAAGGAGGACACACTAAGGAGGACACTAAGGAGGACACACTAAGGAGGACACTAAGGAGGACACACTAAGGAGGACACACTAAGGAGGACACACTAAGGAGAACATACTAAGGAGGACACACTAAGGAGGACACACTAAGGAGGACACACTAAGGAGGACACACTAAGGAGGACACACTAAGGAGGACACACTAAGGAGGACACACTAAGGAGGACACTAAGGAGGACACACTAAGGAGGACACTAAGGAGGACACTAAGGAGAACACTAAGGAGGACACACTAAGGAGAACACACTAAGGAGGACACACTAAGGAGAACATACTAAGGAAAACACACTAAGGAGAACATACTAAGGAGGACACACTAAGGAGGACACACTAAGGAGGACACTAAGGAGGACACACTAAGGAGGACACACTAAGTAGGACATACTAAGGAGGACACTAAGGAGAACACTAAGGAGGACACACTAAGGAGGACACACTAAGGAGAACATACTAAGGAGGACACACTAAGGAGGACACTAAGGAGGACACACTAAGGAGGACACTAAGGAGGACACACTAAGGAGGACACTAAGGAGGACACACTAAGGAGGACACACTAAGGAGAACATACTAAGGAGGACACACTAAGGAGAACATACTAAGGAAAACACACTAAGGAGAACACACTAAGGAGGACACACTAAGGAGGACACACTAAGGAGGACACACTAAGGAGGACACACTAAGTAGGACATACTAAGGAGGACACTAAGGAGAACACTAAGGAGGACATACTAAGGAGGACACTAAGGAGGACACACTAAGGAGGACACTAAGGAGGACACACTAAGGAGGACACTAAGGAGGACACTAAGGAGGACACACTAAGGAGGACACTAAGGAGGACACACTAAGGAGGACACTAAGGAGGACACACTAAGGAGGACACTAAGGAGGACACTAAGGAGGACACACTAAGGAGGACACTAAGGAGGACACACTAAGGAGGACACTAAGGAGGACACACTAAAGAGGACACTAAGGAGGACACACTAAGGAGAACATACTAAGGAGGACACACTAAGGAGGACACTAAGGAGGACACACTAAGGAGGACACTAAGGAGGACACACTAAGGAGGACACTAAGGAGGACACTAAGGAGGACACACTAAGGAGGACACTAAGGAGGACACACTAAGGAGAACATACTAAGGAGGACACACTAAGGAGGACACACTAAGGAGGACACTAAGGAGGACACTAAGGAGGACACACTAAGGAGGACACACTAAGGAGGACACACTAAGGAGGACACTAAGGAGGAAACTAAGGAGGACACTAAGGAGGACACACTAAGGAGAACATACTAAGGAGGACACACTAAGGAGGACACACTAAGGAGGACACTAAGGAGGACACACTAAGGAGGACACTAAGGAGGACACACTAAGGAGAACATACTAAGGAGGACACACTAAGGAGGACACACTAAGGAGGACACACTAAGGAGGACACTAAGGAGGAAACTAAGGAGGACACTAAGGAGGACACACTAAGGAGAACATACTAAGGAGGACACACTAAGGAGGACACACTAAGGAGGACACTAAGGAGGACACACTAAGGAGGACACTAAGGAGGACACACTAAGGAGAACATACTAAGGAGGACACACTAAGGAGGACACACTAAGGAGGACACACTAAGGAGGACACTAAGGAGGACACACTAAGGAGGACACACTAAGGAGGACACACTAAGGAGGACACTAAGGAGGAAACTAAGGAGGACACTAAGGAGGACACACTAAGGAGGACACACTAAGGAGGACACTAAGGAGGACACACTAAGGAGGACACTAAGGAGGACACACTAAGGAGAACATACTAAGGAGGACACACTAAGGAGGACACACTAAGGAGGACACACTAAGGAGGACACTAAGGAGGAAACTAAGGAGGACACTAAGGAGGACACACTAAGGAGAACATACTAAGGAGGACACACTAAGGAGGACACACTAAGGAGGACACTAAGGAGGACACACTAAGGAGGACACTAAGGAGGACACACTAAGGAGAACATACTAAGGAGGACACACTAAGGAGGACACACTAAGGAGGACACTAAGGAGGACACACTAAGGAGGACACTAAGGAGGACACACTAAGGAGAACATACTAAGGAGGACACACTAAGGAGGACACACTAAGGAGGACACTAAGGAGGAAACTAAGGAGGACACTAAGGAGGACACACTAAGGAGAACATACTAAGGAGGACACACTAAGGAGGACACACTAAGGAGGACACTAAGGAGGACACACTAAGGAGGACACTAAGGAGGACACACTAAGGAGAACATACTAAGGAGGACACACTAAGGAGGACACACTAAGGAGGACACACTAAGGAGGACACTAAGGAGGACACACTAAGGAGGACACACTAAGGAGGACACACTAAGGAGGACACTAAGGAGGAAACTAAGGAGGACACTAAGGAGGACACACTAAGGAGGACACACTAAGGAGGACACTAAGGAGGACACACTAAGGAGGACACTAAGGAGGACACACTAAGGAGAACATACTAAGGAGGACACACTAAGGAGGACACACTAAGGAGGAAACTAAGGAGGACACTAAGGAGGACACACTAAGGAGAACATACTAAGGAGGACACACTAAGGAGGACACACTAAGGAGGACACTAAGGAGGACACACTAAGGAGGACACTAAGGAGGACACACTAAGGAGAACATACTAAGGAGGACACACTAAGGAGGACACACTAAGGAGGACACACTAAGGAGGACACTAAGGAGGAAACTAAGGAGGACACTAAGGAGGACACACTAAGGAGAACATACTAAGGAGGACACACTAAGGAGGACACACTAAGGAGGACACACTAAGGAGGACACACTAAAGAATTTCTCCTTCTTCCTCCTCCTCTTCTTCTTCTGGCTCAGGACAGGAGGTCTGGATGTTTCCATCTCCTGTGAACATGTGTGAAAAAACACATGCAGTACATGTGTTACATGTAGTACATGTAGTACATGTAGTACATGTAGTACATACACTAATACAGTACAGAGCTTGTGGTAGATGTAGTACACATAGTAAATACATCCCATGCAGAACAGCCTGATGCCTGCAGGCTTCCAGGAGGTCATGGGTTCTTCACCCTGACCCCCATCCCAGCTGTAGAACCTGTTTGTTCCGCCCCCTGTGGGGTCTACCGGAGCAGGAGGTGGCAGGAGTGGACTCCTCCTGATAGGAGCGTCCAGGAGGAGGAGGAGGAGGAGCAGACTGAGGAGACGCTCTGAGCTCCTCCACACATGTCGGCTGTGATCTAAGCCACACCTGCTGCCAGCCTTTATTAGCAGCGAGGGGGGAGGAGGAGGAGCAGGAGGAGGAGGAGGAGGAGCGGCGTCTCCGGTGGTGCAGTCAGAGGCTGAAGAGCCACCGATCAGAGCGGTCGCTGCTGCTCCGTTCCCCCCATCCCTCATCGTCCTCTCAGCGGAGCGACGGAGTAACAACCAGGAAGAGGAGGAGGAGCGTCTCCCCAAGCGACAGGAGCGTCTCCCCGAGCGACAGGAGCGTCTCCCCGAGCGACAGGAGCGTCTCCTGCAGAACCTCAGAGAGGAGAAGGAGAACGTCAGGAGGAGGAACGTCTGGTCGTCCTCCCTCAACTGCACAGACGGGGTCCTCCTGGTTCCAGGAGGGGTTGGAGCTTCTCCACCTGAGCTGCAGGAAGCAGGTGGGCTTGAACCCCCCCTGGAGGACCTGACATGTGGAGCAGGTGAAGCCCACAAGTCTGCGGACACCCCCCAGGAAAAGAACCAGAACCCTATGCGAGGCTCTCTCGCCAGGAGCGCGGTTGATATCCCGGCGTGAGGCGGGGGTCTTCATCAGGACGGTCCCGGGAGAAGATGCCCCCCATCCTGGTGTCCTCTAACATGAAGTCTGGACTCCC
>NC_090776.1:1323163-1338163 GCF_040054535.1 Antennarius striatus | reverse complement strand
ATGGTCGTAGCGTTAGCATCTGTGTCCCACTCACATCCGTCTAGAATAATGAATGACGACCTCGGTGAGCAGCTTGTGATCATGTGACCTCCGGTCGTAATGACCTCATCTCTGCCTCTAATGCGTCTCGATCAGATTCCACTTCCTGTCCCGGCTTCCTGTGTGAGGTCATGGCGGCGGACGTAACCGTGTTAGTTTAGGTCGGGCATCTGCTCCTGAACCAACATGCTTCCATCGATCCCTCCCCAAGGTGCCCTCCTGTCTCCCGTCGCCTCAGCGCCACGTCGGTGCAGACGGCGGGGGGGGTTGTGAGTGGCCCCCCCCCCGAGGAATTGGAGCTGCAGAGGCGCTTAGGCTAACGCAATCCTCTTCATCGCTGTCTGGGAGCAGGAGGTGGGGGTCAGACGGGGTGAAGTCACCCTCCCCCAGGACCCGGGGTCAGGTTGGACCAACGGGTCGCCAGGAGCTGGACTTCCTGATGATGTCATCCTGTGGGACGGCCTCAGGAGGCGATGCGTTCACTGTCTCTACCACCCCCGCTGGTTTTTAGCCCCGTTTTTTGGGTCAGTTTATAGGGACAGGTCTGTTTAAGGAGGGCGTGGCCATCCAGGAGTTGTTGCATAAAGGCATTGTGGGTATTTCTCTCCAGTTGTGTCTGGATCGTGAAATAAAGCATCGCCAAACTCGTCCACTTTTACGACAGTTATTGGTCGGATTTGCAGCGAGTGGGACGAATCGTTCCTGTTTACCCAACAGATCCTCCGTCGTCATGGCGACGGGTGATGGCAGCCAGACGTAAACAAACCCTGAGTTTTAACGATGCTTTTATTTAGACGTTCACCCAAACCGACTCTAAACGTGGGGTTGGACTTCCTCGCCGCAGTCGAGCGGCAAGTCTTCATCCATCGGGTGTCCTGGTCCAGAGTCGCCAAGGGTCCCCAACCTTCACTGAAAAATGGTACCGCACCTTAAAGTCTTCTTTACACCTTAAAGTCTTCTTTACACCTTAAAGTCTTCTTTACACCTTAAAGTCTTCTTTACACCTTAAAGTCTTCCTGACACCTTAAAGTCTTCTTTACACCTTAAAGTCTTCTTTACACCTTAAAGTCTTCTTTACACCTTAAAGTCTTCCTGACACCTTAAAGTCTTCTTTACACCTTAAAGTCTTCTTTACACCTTAAAGTCTTCTTTACACCTTAAAGTCTTCTTTACACCTTAAAGTCTTCCTGACACCTTAAAGTCTTCTTTACACCTTAAAGTCTTCTTTACACCTTAAAGTCTTCTTTACACCTTAAAGTCTTCTTTACACCTTAAAGTCTTCTTTACACCTTAAAGTCTTCTTTACACCTTAAAGTCTTCCTGACACCTTAAAGTCTTCTTTACACCTTAAAGTCTTCTTTACACCTTAAAGTCTTCTTTACACCTTAAAGTCTTCCTGACACCTTAAAGTCTTCTTTACACCTTAAAGTCTTCTTTACACCTTAAAGTCTTCTTTACACCTTAAAGTCTTCTTTACACCTTAAAGTCTTCCTGACACCTTAAAGTCTTCTTTACACCTTAAAGTCTTCTTTACACCTTAAAGTCTTCTTTACACCTTAAAGTCTTCTTTACACCTTAAAGTCTTCTTTACACCTTAAAGTCTTCTTTACACCTTAAAGTCTTCTTTACACCTTAAAGTCTTCTTTACACCTTAAAGTCTTCTTTACACCTTAAAGTCTTCTTTACACCTTAAAGTCTTCTTTACACCTTAAAGTCTTCTTTACACCTTAAAGTCTTCCTGACACCTTAAAGTCTTCTTTACACCTTAAAGTCTTCCTGACACCTTAAAGTCTTCTTTACACCTTAAAGTCTTCTTTACACCTTAAAGTCTTCTTTACACCTTAAAGTCTTCTTTACACCTTAAAGTCTTCTTGACCTTTTCCAGTTGATCGATGGGATTTTAAGGACTCCCCCTTCACCCCATTCACTTTCCATTGTCCCTCCTCCATATGTCCACCACCCCACCCCTCACCCACAATGCAACAGCCCTGGAGCAGGGCCGTTTCAAACCCCCCACCTCCAGTCCCGAGAACTCAGAGGTGGGGTTCTCTTAGAACAAAAGCCCCCCACCGGTGGGGTTACCCCCAATTGTTCCCGGAGCAGTGGGGGGTCTGGGATCAGCCTGTCCACCAGGGCTGCGTTTAATGACCTGCTGGAAAGCCGACAACTGTTAACAACAAGCAATAAACACAAGTAAACAAGGGGGCGGAGCCTTTACATCAATGCAGCTGCTCCAGGAGACTCCGCCTCTTTAATTTCCTTTTTGCTTTACTTTAAAGTCTGATGTCCGTCGATGTTTGGCGTGAAACCATCGATGATGGTGTCTGTTCTTTAGCGACGTTAGCATCATCACTATGTGGAGGGCGTCCTGATTGGTTGGACCTTCATGGTCCCCAGAGGTCGATCTAATATTGCCTGAAAAACGCGTCACATTCCCATCAATCAGCTGCATGCTACGTTATGGTTGGTGCTGAAGCATGCTAACAGGCTAAACACTGCTAACGGTTCATACTCTATCTGCTTCACTTCAGATTGTTAGCATGCTAATGTTAGCATTCACCACACAGCCCTATTAAGTCTGGTGTGAGAAAATCTGAAACAGCTCATCTGGAAGGCGCTAATGTGTCCCAAAATTAGGCTAAGCTAAGCTACATAGCTAAAAAAAAATAATTTTTTTTTAGCCATTTAGCTGAATTTAATCTTTTTTATTTGTCAAAATAGATTTGATCATAAAATGAAATGAAAACATAATCATGTCCTTTTTTTTCCCCTACCGTGACGCTAATGGATGCTAATTAGTTAGCTTAAGATTTTCTGGTGGGAATTGATATTTTAAACCTGAAATCTGACGAAATCTAAAGTCGCTAAAAAAGTTTGGTTTGATTTGAAAACACATGTGGCCCCGCCCACTTTTACTACCCATGCTACATTTAACCTAGCCTTCATGCTAACCCCAAGTCATTTCCTTTTTGTTTCTTCTTCTTCTTCTTCTAATTTTAAACAAACTCAACAAATTAAATCCGTATTTTCCCATCAGCCAATGGGAGCGCAGACGTCCGGCTGCAGGGAAAGCAAAGCAAACCGCGGCTCGTTATTCCGTGACCCCCCCGACCCCCCCACTGTGAGAACTTTCTACAAATGTTGGGCTTTTCCCAAAAACACCAAACTCTCCTTGTAATTTGCGGTCGGCTGGGTGTGTGTGTGTGTGTGTGTGTGTGTGTGTGTGTGTGTGTGTGTGTGTGTGTGTGTGTGTCTGTGTGTGTGTGTGTGTGTGTGTGTGTGTGTCTGTGTGTGTGTGTGTGTGTGTGAGTGCCGGGGGCTGGACGGCGTTCAAACGGACGACACACACTCGCAGTAAAAGCTCCGGTTAGGAAGCGGCCGCATGCACCAACATACACACACACAGCTGCTGAAGGGTGTGTGTGTGTGTGTGTGTGTGTGTGTGTGTGTGTGTGTGTGTGTGTGTGTGTGTGTGGATCAGAAGCGCCGCTCCGGTCAAACGGGGGCTTTTTTTTTTTTTTTGGGAGGTGGTGGTTGAAGGAATAATAAATAGAAGCAGAATGGAACGCCCCCCCGGGTTTCTCTTCCTCCCCCCTTTCTGTCCTTTTCCCCCCAGTTTTTTTTTGTCACAGAGGAGAGGGTCGACTGGGGGGGTCAGGAGGCCCCTCCCCCCGTATGACGGATGGTCCATTGAAGAGAAGTAGCACGCTGTGTCGCCGGGGGCGACCGAGGAGGGGGGGGGGGGGCTCCTCCTCCTCTGAGTGCGTTTGGTTTGGCCTGATCTCAGAGCAGCAGCCGCTTCATTTTCCCTCCTCCATGGGGGCGGAGCCTCGTTGGAGGCGGGGCCTTCCCCCCCCCTCAGGCATCCAGAAACCTGCTGGGGCTCAGAGGAGCAGCAGCTCTCGAGCTCCACGCTGCTCCTGCCCCGGTTCTCGTCCCAGACGTGGGGGTACCTTCAGCATCAAGGGGGGGTGGGAGGGGTCACACCCCCGCTCTGATGGGCGATCGTCGGATCCCGACATCCGACCCGGACGCGAGACATCCGACAGGAGGAGCGACATGAGTCTGATGCTGGAGCAGAAGAACGGCAGCATGAAGCTGGTAGGAGGACTTCCTGCTCACACAGGAAGTCCCGCCTTTACTACTTCCTGTTTGGGGAAAACGTCAAGTCGGCGTTTTTCTGATTCTTGATGTTCCTCCTGGTTCCTCCTCATCCTCGTCTTCATCCTGGGGGTCGTAGCGGTTTGGGTCGAAAACGAGGAAGAGGAGGGCACACACACACACACACACACACACACACACACACACACACACACACACACACACACACACACACACACGCTGCTCATTATCTGGTCCTGCAGAGGAAGAGGTTGTTACAGATGAAGGGATAAGTTTAGTGTGTGTGTGTGTGTGTGTGTGTGTGTGTGTGTGTGTCTGTGTGTGTCTGTGTGTGTGTGTGTGTGTGAAGTGTGTGTGTGTGTGTGTGTGTGTGTGTGTGTCTGTGTGTGTGTGTGTGTGTCTGTGTGTGTGTGTGTGTGTGTGTGTGTGTGTGTGTGTGTGTGAAGTGTGTGTGTGTGTGTGTGTGTGTGTGTGTGTGTGTGTGTGTGTGTGTGTGTGTGTGACACACTTTTAACAGGGGAACCCTTCCTCACGTCTGTCATGTGACACTCAAGGGGGGCGGAGTCAGTTGGCTTGGGAGGTGGGTCTGAGTCGTTGTGGGGGTGGGAATAGAACCCACAACCTTCTGCGCTGTCCCCCACTGGGGGAACGCCGGGGGTTCTGTGTTTGGACGTGGAGGTGGTTGCCATGGGAACCGTCTCAGAGGTCAAAGGTCATGACCTCCAGTCCCTGAGTCTGGTTCGTCCCCACCAGCAGAGGGAGCTGAGTCAGCATGAGTGACTCAGAGTGAATGACAGGGGGAGGGGGGGTCAGGTCGTCTGAAGCTTCTTTCTGACTGGGGGGCGTGGGGGGCAGCAGGGGAGGGGGTGGGGCTCATATAAGGAGCAGCAGAGCTGGTGCTGCTCAGACGGAGCTGAGAGACGACAGGAGTAGGACCCCCCCGACTGCTGGGTCACCTGTCTCTGGTTCTGGACCCGCATGGGGGGTCCAGGTCTCCCCTGAGCCCCGGTCTGGGTTCCGGTGCCCCCTTACCCCCCATGGCGGAGTGTATCGGCCTCCGGGCGCCGAGCAGGAGCTGCAGCCGCTCCTCCTGCAGGAACTACAAGGAGGTAAGGAGGGGGTGGGGCTAAGAGGAGGGGGAGGAGACTAGAGGAGGGGGAGGAGCTTCAGAAACACGGAGCAGTTGTCGGTTCATCGACAGACGTCGACTGAGGGATTCTGGGAGATGGCGACTGGAGGAGGTCAGCTGGAAATAGCCACGGCCCCGGGGGGCGGAGCCTGATCTCCAGAAGGTCACGCCAAGCTAGATCCTGTCAAGGTCGTCATCAGCTGTGTGGCTGACTCACGACCTGTCGCGTCTGGAGGTCGGGGGTCGTCGTGACGACGCGGGTCTTTCCCGGTGGGGGCGGGGTCAGCTGGGTCACGCCATGTGGCGGTCTGGGGGGCGTGACCTGCATGAGGCGGGGTCGTGTTGCCGGGCGACTGCAGGACACCGACAGCAGTGGGGTGGTGGGAACAGCAAGGGCTTCTGGGAGTTGGACGGGTCAGTCCGTCACGGAGCTGAGGGGGCGGGGCTTCAGTCTACAGGTGTGTGGATTGGTTACAGACACGCCCCTCAGTCACCTGGACGAAACACACACACACACACAGCTGAACACAAAGCTGCAGCGCGACCCCTCCCTGAGTGTGACCAGCTGAGGGAACAAGTGGGCGGGGCTTATCCCAGGACACCGCTTTGTGTTGAGTTCACTGTCCTCTGTAATTTTAGCGTCACTCAGAGGCTCTTTGTGTTTAATTTGTGGTCCTGTACTCATAAAACCTGTGTGTGTGTGTGTGTGTGTGTGTGTGTGTGTGTGTGTGTGTGTGTGTGTGTGCGTGTGCTTTGAAGTGCTCACACCTGTTGTGGGCCGTCATCAGGTCTGCTTACAGTCAAACACAAAGGCAGGACAGTCACACACCCGCTGTGTGTGTCTGTGTGTGTGTGTGCGTGTGTGTGTGTGTGTGTGTGTGTGTGTGTGTGTGGTTGTGGTCATGCTAAGGTTTGAGCGTCACGCCAGAAACCAGAAACCATGTTGGGACTGAAGAGTTTTATTTGGTCTTAGTTGTGGAAAAAGTTTGAAAAGTGAAGCGTCCAGCTGGGGGTTGGATTTAAAAAAATATATAAAATTAAATAAATAAATATATATATTTTTCTTTTTTTTAAATGTGTGTTTCTATGTATGTATACATGCATATGTACATATTTATATATAGTTACAGTATTTAATACTCCTAGATAATTTTTTTTAGATAAAAAAATTACATATCTGAAATTATCTATATTTTTTTAAATTAAATAATAATTTTTATTTAATAGCTAAATAAATGATTTTATTAATTTAATAATATATTTTACATAATATATATATATATTATACATATTTATTTTCTTTATTTTTTAAATTTCTTAACGCAAATTTCAGAAGGTACAAACAAATCCAAACCTGTGTTGTGTTTTCCTAAAACCTGTTTGTTTGACCTCTGGAAACAAAAACACTCTTTGTTTGTTTATCATTCAAACCTAAACAACAACAGGACAACAAACTGCCTCCCTCAGTAATCAGATTACCCCACCTCCCTCTGGAGGTGTGAGACCAGACGGAACCGGTCGGTGGAGGCGATGGGTGTGAAAACAGGAGCGAGTCTTTATTTAGCTGAGTCAGGTCCCTGTGGGGGGGCGATGGGGGGGTAAATCTAAGGTGTCAGATTCTCACAAACTTCACTTTTTTGAAAAAATTCAGGCCCAAAAATAGCCCCCCCCTCCTCATCCTCCTCTCTCTCTTCTCGATGGGGGGGGGGGTCACACAGCCTAATGACGACAGCAGCTATTCAGATTATTCAGATGCATGCTCTGGGCCCCCCCTCCCGGGTGGGGGCCGGGTCTTTTCTGTCCCTGGGGGGTGATGTCAGCGCGGCCCATTGAGCGCCGCCGCCGTGCGCCCGGAGATGAATGGACGGGCGGAGCACAACACCCCCCCCCCCAGGCGGATCGGTGCCAGATCGCCGCCCCAACAAAGGACCCCGTCCTCGGCTCCCGTTCACACGCCGTAGATTCTCTCCCAGGGTTCCGAGCGGCGTCGGGAAAACGTGGACGCCGCGGCAGGGTGGGCGGGGCTTGCTTCGTGACGAGTCATCACTGAGCACCGCTGTGTTTGCGTCCCCCCCCAGATCTACACGGACTGGGCCAACCACTACCTCGCCAAGTCGGGCCGCCGCCGGCTGATCCGGGACCTGCAGACCGACGTGACGGACGGCGTGCTGCTGGCCGAGATCATCCAGGTCGTAGGTGAGCAAAGCATTCTGGGTAGTTTATCAAACGCTCCAAAGGGAGGGTCAAAGGTCACGCTTCGCCTCATGACAGCTGTGGAGCTCCTCGTCCCGACCCTTCGTGTCGTCATCGGTCCGAACGCTGACTCAGCAGGTCAGACTGACTCAGACGTCAGGGTTAACTAGTAAAACTAGTTCACTAGTTCTGGTGTTTAATCACCTGCATGAGGAGTGTACCATTAGTAGAGACGGGGGTGCGTCCAGACATTTATGAAGAAGTATCAATTTTAAAACCCCAAATAATTATAGTTTTTTATTATTATTATTATTAAATTATTATTATAACCATTATTACTATTATTATTACTGTTATTATTACTATTATTATTATTATAACCATTTTTACTATTATTATTACTGTTATTATTATTGTTATAAGTATATCATTGTTATTTTTAATATTACAATTATAAATTTTATTACAATTTAAATTTTTATTCTTATTAAAAAAATATTATTATCATTATTATTATTATTATTAAATAAAGCTTTTTGTCTGATCAGCTTTATTTTTCTTCATTCATTCATTGAAGTGAATTCAGGGCACCTCCTACTTGGTCCCACCCCCCACTGGTCAGACAGCCAGTTACATTGTATCATACCCGGCCAGCCTATCAGATTTCAAGGGCGGACCCTCGGGACACGCCCCTGAAAGCATGTGCTTTCTCAGCGGAACAAACAGGAAGTGAAGCAGCGGTGTGTTTGTGGCCGCAGGCAGGGAGGATGTGTGTTGTGTTTCCAAACCGACAACCGCCAGAAAGACGGGATTCTGGCGACGATTCTAGAAAAACTTCTAGAAAAGAGGAAAAAACATTTCTGTTTGTTTTAAATGTGTTTGACCTTAAAAAACATTTATTTAAAGCTGCGACGTCACGTTAATCAGAGCCACCTGGAGCTGGTTGTGGTCTAGAGGTGGAGCTGCGCCACAGGCCCCCCCCTGAGCCTCCTGATGCAGGAGGGGCCTGTGGCGCAGCTCCGCCTGCAGACCCTCTGAGCTGTCCTTCGCGAGTGGATGGGCTCAGCTGTTGTGGGACGGAGGAATCCCTGACACACACACACACACACACACACATCGGTCAGGCCCCTGGGGGCCCCTGGTGTCTCACGCCAGTGGGCGGGGCCAGGAGTCACCAGCAGCAGCGGCTCAGGGCTCCGCTCCTCTCAGTCCGGCTCCGGTCGGGTACACGGAGGGACGTCCGCGGACATGAGGACCCCTACTGACACGCCCCTCTGACACGCCCCTCTGACACGCCCCTCTGACACGCCCCTCTCCTCTCTTCTTCCTCAGCCAATGAGAAGATCGACGACATCATTGGCTGTCCCAGGAGCCGCTCTCAGATGGTGAGTGACCTCCGGAGCCGGGCCGCGGGTTGCGTGGGAGGGGCTTCGGGATCTGACCCCACCACCGTGACGCCGCTGCTGGGGGGTCGTCACGTTTTCACAAGTCTGTGGGAAACGAGCCCATGTTGCCCCTCGCCTCGGTGTGAAGGGTCGTAAATTGGGCTGGTGTGCCAGCTGGTGAGCCGGGGGGTGGGGGGGGCTATTTCTGGAAACCAGCCAGACCACTGAAACCTCTCTGGGGTGGGGGGGCACGCTTATGGTTAACAACTGAAAAAAGAGATGCAAGCACAGCTGATCCCACCTGCACCGCCATTAGTGCTGGTTAATGTGTGTGTGTGTGTGTGTGTGTGTGTGTGTGTGTGTGTGTGTGTGTGTGTGTGCATCATCTGTGGTGCCTCTCACACACACACACACACACACACACACACACACACACACACACACACACACACAAATAGTCCATGGGCTCCTGAGCCAACAGAACCAGGTGTGTGACGGGTCTGGTGAAGCATGCAGCTCTTCATCACCACATTGGCCACGCCCACTGACAGCCGGTCACATGACTCTGTGTTGGCGTGGTGATGGATCAAGGCAGACGAGGTGGGGTAACAGCACCGCTATAAACCCCCACTTTGTTTACACAGACCCTCCTGTAGCCGGCTGGGTGACCTGATGTAATCTATTACCCCAGCAATAAAAGTTACCCCCCTTGAGGCTGGGGATGGAGGTGAGAGGGGGAGGGGTCACGTCATTTTGTGACGGCGCTGAGTTCAGTTCCGTTTCAACCGTCAGACACAATTTACAAATGATTCCGTGTTCCATGTTGGTGGTGGTGTTATGAAGCAGTGTGTTGAAGTAATGTGTTAAAGTAGTGTGTTGAAGCAGCATGCTGAAGCGGCGTGTTAAAGCAGAGTGTTGAAGCCAAGTGTTGAAGTCGCGTGTTGAAGCAGCGTACTGAAGCAACGTGTTGAAGCAGCATACTGAAGCGGCGTGTTGAAGCGGTGTGCTGAAGTGGCGTGTTGAAGCAGAGTGTTGAAGCGGCATGTTGAGGCAGCGTGTTGAAGCAGGGTGTTGCAGCAGCTTGTTGAAGTATTGTGCTGAAGCAGCGTACTGAAGCGGTGTGTTGAAGCAGCGTACTGAAGCGGCGTGTTGAAGCGGAGTGTTGAAGTGGTGTTATGAAGCAGCGTGTTGAAGTAGTGTGTTGAAGTAGTGTGTTTAAGTGGCGTGTTGAGGCAGCGTGTTGAAGCAGGGTGTTGCAGCAGCGTGTTGAAGTATTGTGCTGAAGCAGCGTACTGAAGTGGCGTGTTGAAGCGGCGTGTTGGAGCGGTGTGCTGAAGCGGCGTGTTGAAGCAGAGTGTTGAAGCGGCATGTTGAAGCAGCGTACTGAAGCGGCGTGTTGAAGCAGAGTGTTGAAGTGGCGTGCTGAAGCGGCGTGCTGAAGCGGCGTGTTGAAGCAGCATACTGAAGCGGCGTGTTGAAGCAGAGTGTTGAAGCGGCGTGTTGAAGCAGCGTGTTGAAGTATTGTGCTGTAGCAGCGTACTGAAGCGGCGTGTTGAAGCGGTGTTATGAAGCAGCGTGTTGAAGTATTGTGCTGAAGCAGCGTACTGAAGTGGCGTGCTGAAGCGGCGTGCTGAAGCGGCGTGCTGATGCGGCGTGTTGAAGCGGAGTGTTGAAGCAGCGTGCTGATGCGGCGTGTTGAAGTGGAGTGTTGAAGCAGCGTACTGAAGCAGAGTGTTGAAGCAGGGTGTTGCAGCAGCTTGTTGAAGTATTTTGCTGAAGCAGCGTACTGAAGCGGCGTGTTGAAGCAGCGTGTTGAAGCGGTGTGCTGAAGTGGCGTGTTGAAGCAGAGTGTTGAAGCACATTGTTGAAGCAGCGTGTTGAAGCAGAGTGTTGAAGTGGCGTGTTGAAGCAGAGTGTTGAAGCGGTGTTATGAAGCAGCGTTTTGAAGTATTGTGCTGAAGCAGCGTACTAAAGCGGCGTGTTGAATCGGCGTGTTGAAGCGGCGTGTTGAAGCGGTGTGCTGAAGCAGCCGGGTGATGTGTGTGTGATGCGTGGTGTTTGGTGTCGTTGCTGTTGAAGCAGGAAGTGAAGCATCCTCTCAGAGACGTTACCGGGGCGACCAGCTGGAAGCTGCAGAAACGAGTCGACAGATTCTGATGGATCAAACACGACAGCGTCGCCACGGTGCCAACTCTCAACACACTTTCTGCTGAGTCAGCAGATCCCACAAACCCAGATCTGGTGATGCAGCAGTTTTACCAGAACCAACATGAACACGCCCCCTTAGAGGCATCAGTGGGTTGGACACGCCCCCTGAGAGGCCTGTCCATCAGCGGGACGGGCCTGTTATTTGCGGCGGGGTATTTTATGAAGCATGTTTTCTGCAGGCGGCGGCTATCTGGGGTATTTGGGCCAGGGGGGTGTGGCTCATTCACTCAGATGAGGTTTGGGGGGGCAGTAAATACACCCCGTCTATCTGGGAGGCTGGAGGGGCATTTCTAAGAGGGTTATTTTGAGGAGGCTGTGGTATTTGGAGCGGCCCGCGGTCCACGTTCTTCCATCGCAACTCCTCAAAGGGCCGACATGAGTCAACCCCCCGAATACTCTCGCCCCCCCAGCCAACAGCTGTGTCAGGGGTCAGAGGTCACAGGAATGACAGCGAGGACAGCTTTGTTGCTGCAACCCAAACCCTGAACTCACTAACATGGACTCAGACTGACTAACCTCAGCGGTCAGCTGGATTGATTGATCATGTCTGGATTGATTGATCATGTCTGAGTTGATTGATCATGTCTGAGTTGATTACACATGTCTGGATTGATTGATCATGTCTGGATTGAGTCATCATGTCCAGATTGATTGATCATGTCTGGATTGATTAGTCATGTCTTGATTGATTGATCATGTCTGGATTGATTAGTCATGTCTTGATTGATTAATTATGTGTGGATTGATTGATCATGTCTGGATTGATTGATCATGTCTTGATTGATTAGTCATGTCTTGATTGATTGATCATGTCTGGATTGATTAGTCATGTCTTGATTGATTAATTATGTCCAGATTGATTGATCATGTCTGGATTGAGTCATCATGTCCAGATTGATTGATCATGTCTGGATTGATTAGTCATGTCTTGATTGATTAATTATGTGTGGATTGATTGATCATGTCTGGATTGATTGATCATGTCTTGATTGATTAATCATGTCTGGATTGATTGATCATTTCCGGGTTGATTGATTATGTCTGGATTGATTGATCATATTTGGATTGATTATTCGTATCTGGATTGATTGATCATGTCTGGATTGATTCATTGATCAGGTCCAGATTGATTGATCATGTCTGGATTGATTGATCATGTCTAGATTTATCATGAAGTTAATAATAATAATAATAATAATGAACTGCTGCGTCTTCAGATGTGAGGCTAACACTGATGTCGGCTATAAATCAGTGCAGTAAATGATAAACATGATAAATACTGTGATGTGCCGGCGACGTGTCTGGCTAACAGCAGCTAACAGCAGCAAGCACAAGCTAACACCAGCTAATACCAGCAAACAACAGTTAGCATCAGCTAACACTAGCTAACACCAACTAACCAACTAAACACCAGCTGACACCAGCTAACTCCAGCTAACACTAGCTATTGGAGCTAACAGCAGCTGAAACAGAACCGATCCGTCTGCTGGAGGCCAAACCAGCACAACGTAAACGACCTTTTCCTCCAGCAGGGAACCCCCTGCCTGGAGCGCCGGGAGGCAGCTGGAGGTCAGGCTACATTTAGCTCCACACGTTAGCAGGAGTCACATCATTAATCTGTAGGAGGGGGGGGACCCTGGTGGCTACTGAACACACCCGGACACGCCCGCTTCTGATGACATCATCACGAATCCAAACAGACTCACACGTCTCACTGATTATTGATTATTGATGACTGATCAGCGCTGCAGCCTCACCTGAACTTCATTTTTCTTTGGCTCTGCCCTCATTTTTTGGTGTCGATTTTAATTTATCCGGATTAAACAAACCAGCCAATTTGATCTCTGTTGACATAAACCCATTTCCATGGTAACAGGTGCTCAGCGGTTGTGCTCCGTGCCTCACACCTGTGTCTCACACCTGTGCCCCCCCCCCCCAGATTGAGAACATCGACACGTGCCTCAGCTTCCTGGCAGCCAAAGGAGTGAACATCCAGGGTCTGTCGGCGGAGGGTAAGCTGGACGCTTTTCATTCTGATGTATTTATTATAACATCACTAACGTGATATTTGCCCCCCCCCCAACCCTAACACCCCCCCCCCCCACAGAGATCCGTAACGGGAACCTGAAAGCCATCCTCGGCCTCTTCTTCAGCTTGTCGCGCTACAAGCAGCAGCAGGTCCAGCGCCACAACTCCCAGCCCCCCCCGCCCGCCACCGGAGCCCCGCCCACCGGCGCCCACCCCCAGCTGAGCCAGCAGAGCAGCGCCCCCCCCCAGCTCGGCCACCCCCCGCATGGGACCCCCGCCCAGACGGCGCAGAGAGCAGCGCAGGCCGACATGCAATCCAGGTGAGGCTCAGAGGAGCGTGGTCCTGCGAGTCTGGACCAATCGGGGGCCAGGATGATGATCGGGGGCGGAGTCTGTTGCAATGGGGGCTAACTGACCTGACCTCTCTGTCCTCTTCTTCCTCTTCCCCCTCCAGGGACGGTTCTCAGACTAAACTGCTCAAGTTTTCCCTGGGTCAGAAAAAGACCTCTAGGTCAGCCGCTTCCTGTTCTCCTGTTGCTCCTCCCCCTCACGCCTCAAGCCCCGCCCCCTTCAGAGGGGGGGTAGACATTGCCCCTAACTAAGACGACCCCTCTCGACGTGCTGTCATGTTTCTACTTCCTGTCTGTGGTTAAGGGCAATCTCTACCGGGGGTGTTCTCCCGTATGCATGAGCGGCGCCGCCGAGGGGCGGGGCTTAGCGCTCCCTGTCCGTCTGGCGGTGCGCCTCATTGGGCGAGCCTGCTAAATGGACTGTGAACGACCTTTAGATAACCCCTGAGTAAGTGTGTTTGTGTGTCAGCGGGGGGGTGTTCACAAGCACCCCCCCGTGCCCCCCCCCCATAAGACGTGAATATTTAACGTAGAGCGGAGGGAGGCGCGTGTTCGTGATCAAGCGCTCCTCTGGTGACGCATGCGGGCGGGTCCTCAACCTGGATCCATGTGGTTTTGCATGAAGCCCCCCCCCATTCAAAACTAGGCACACACCCCCACCTGCTGGTCAGGATGTGTCACTACAACAGAACGCTGTTCCTCTTCCTCACCAGCATGAGGAAGAGGAGGGGGATGGGAGGAGACACTGGATTTAAAAAGGAAATCTGGTTCAGAACCTGAGATTAATCTAACCTGGGATTGAGTTTAGGATTAAAGTAAAGATAAAGATCCACACATCCTGACCCTCACGGGTTCATTATGTCATTGTTAACTGAGATAGACGAGTAGACAGATGGTTAGTTTAGTTAGTTAGGTCGTTAACTAGTTTAGTTTCTTAGATACATACTTATTTAGTCAGTTTGTTAGTAAATTAGTTAGTTGAGTAGTTAAGCTAGTCAGTTAGTTTGTTTTTAAGTTAGTTTAGTTAGTTGAGTTCGTAAATTAGTTATTAAATTAGTTAGTTGAGTAGTTAAGTTAGTCAGTTAGTTATTAAGTTGGTTAATTTAGTTAGTTGGTTCAGTTCGTCAGTTAGTTATTAAATTAGTTGAGTAGTTAAGCTAGTCAGTTAGTTATTAAGTTAGTTTAGTTAGTTTAGTTAGTTCAGTTAGTTAGTTAGTTCAGTTAGTCAGTAAATTATTTAGTCAGTTAGTTATTAAATTAGTTGAGTAGTTAAGCTAGTTAGTTAGTTATTAAGTTAGTTTAGTTAGTTTAGTTAGTTCAGTTTGTTAGTTAGTTCAGTTAGTCAGTAAATGATTTAGTCAGTTAGTTATTAGGTTAGCTAGTTAGTTAGTTGGTTAGTTAATTAGTTGGTTGGTTGTTTGGTTGGTTGGTTAGTTAGTTCCTGGTAACATGTTAATCACCTACAGCCGTGCCGTTGCATCACGCCGATGCTGCTGCTGCTGTTGACTTAGCATTTCATTAGCAGCCCGTTAGCATTCCCTGCTAG